>NC_077233.1:28183474-28226084 GCF_027887165.1 Monodelphis domestica | reverse complement strand
AATAGCTAGCATTTACACAGACCGTTATTGCTTGCAGAGTGATTTCCCTGTATTATCTTATTTCCTCCTCACAACAACCCTGTGAAATAGCTGCGGTGCTAGCCTCATTTTATAGATGAAGACACCCAACAGAATTTTGGTGACTCATTTAAGGTCACGGAACTGTTGTGTCTGAGACAGGATTTGAATTTTGTTCTTCAAGGGTTGCCTTCTCTTCATTGTTTGGACACTGGAATTCTCCCAAGGCAACATTTCCTAATTTTTAAATTAGTTTATTAATCAAGAAAATCTAAACCAATTGGTTGGCTTCCTCCATAATCCAAACAGTCACCAAAGAGATCAAGCAGGGGAAAAAAGAGAGTTCCTGGCCAGTATCTCATTATTCAGTCCTGCCCCCAGACATCCCATGATATTTTTGGTCAGTAATGACTGGAATGGTGGTGGTAGAGACCTCAACTCCTCTCTCATTGTCTTAATCAAAGTAGGGGAGTGCCTCTCTTGAGACCTGGAAGACACCACCAACACATTCTGCCATATTACTAGGGCAACTTGGCTGCCTAGGGCACTTTTTTTTTTTTTTTTAATTTTAATATTATTTTATTTGGTCGTTTTCATACATTATTCACTGGAAACAAAGATCGTTTTCTTTTCCTCCCCCCCCCCCCCCCCCCCCCCCCGCCTTTCCCTCTCCCATAGCCGACGCATGATTCCACTGGTTATCACATGTGTTCTTGACTCGAACCCATTTCCCTGTTGTTGGAGTTTGCATTATAGTGTTCATTTAGAGTCTCTCCTCAGTCTTATCTCCTCCAACCCTGTGGTCGAGCAGTTGCTTTTCAGCGGTGTTTTTACTCCCACAGTTTATCCTCTGCTTGTGGGTAGTATTTTTTTTTAGATCCCTGCAGATTGTTCAGGGAAATTGCATTGATACTTATGGAGAAGTCCATCACCTTCGATTGTACCACAATGTATCAGTCTCTGTGTATAATGTTTTCCTGGTTCTGCTCCTTTCGCTCTGCATCACTTCCTGGAGGTTGTTCCAGTTCACATGGAATTCCTCCACTTTATTATTCCTTTTAGCACAATAATATTCCATCACCAACATATACCACAATTTGTTTAGCCATTCCCCAATTGAGGGGCATCCCCTCATTTTCCAATTTTTGGCCACCACAAAGAGCGCAGCTATGAATATTTTTGTACAAGCCTTTTTGTCCATTATCTCTTTGGGGTACAAGCCCAGCAGTGCTATGGCTGGATCAAAGGGCAGACAGTCTTTTATCGCCCCTAGGGCACTTTTAATCATTCTGCCTCAATTAAGCTAATTTAAAAAAAATTTTAAGCCTTCTGACTTGGACCCAATAGTGTGTATTGGTTCCAAAGCCGAAGAGTGGTAAGGGCTGGATAATGGGAGATAAGTGACTTGCCCAGGGTCACATAGCTAGGAAGTATCAGAGGTCAAATTCAAACCCAGGGCCTCTCTGAGCCATCCACAGAGGCCACAGAGACACCAAGCTGCCTCCTAGTACCCTTTAATCAGGGTTCATCATCATTTCCAACAGGGGGAGTAGAGTTTGTTAATTTAATCTTTCAAGTGGGTGGTGGCTGCCTTGCTCTGTCCCTAGTCCTTCAAACAAAAGGAGGGAGATCCCAACCTAGCTCCATAGTCTAGAGGAGAAACTGTAACCTCAATGTAGAATCAGATAGCTTGTGGGGGGGATACAGGGCTGTATCTAATAAGGTAGGAAAAATCCCAGCTAGGAGCACAGTAAATATATTTGAGAGTTTATGCAGCCTGTTCTTCCCCAAAGCTCTCACTCCTCTTAATCTTCTGGGGAAAGTGAGGAGAGCCTCCGGCTAAAAGCTCTGCAATTATAGGATCTGGGTGGCTAGGGCTGGGTAGATAGAGAGGCCAGGCTTGGAGATGGGAGGTTCTGAGTTCAAATGTGGCCTCAGATACTTAACTAGCTGTCTGAGCCTGGGTAAGTCACTTAACACCGACTTGCCTAGCCCTTCTAGCCTTTCTGCCTTGGTACCAAAATACAGTCTTGATTTTAAGATAGAAGATCAGGGTTAAAAAAAAAAAGAATTGTATCATAGGAAAAGTGCCTAGTTTTGGGGGGTCCTTGACTTTGCAGGTTTATTGTGACTCTGCTCCTGGGGTTTGGAATAAACTGTTCCATTCTCCAGAAAGCTTCATTTCAATTTGGCGGGATTATTTAATGTCCTGCTCTGTGTTAGATTTGCCTGGAGTCTGAATGGAGGGATGAATAATGCCAGGATGTTAATGATGTAACCACTCATCTTAGAGCTAACAATAACTAGGGTGGAAACTTAACTCCACCATCCCCACAGCTGGTTAGTTAGCCCAGCAGGTCTGAGACCTGAGCTTCAAAACTTCAAAACCAATTCCCTGTGGATTGTTGCCTCTGAACTAGCCCCCATCCCTCTCCCTCTCTACCCCCCCCCCTCCTTCTCTGTCTCTCTCCGTCGGTCTCTGTCTCTCTGTCTCTCTGTCTCTCTGTCTCTCTGTCTCTGTCTCTCTCTCTCTCTCTGTCTCTCTCTGTCTCTCTCTCTCTCTCTCTCTCTCTCTCTCTCTCTCTCTCTTTCTCTTTCTCTTTCTCTTTCTCTTTCTCTTTCTCTTTCTCTTTCTCTTTCTGTCTCCCCCTGCCTCTCTCTGTCTCTCTCTTTCTTTCTCTCTCTTTCTCTCTCCCCCCTTTCTCTTTCTCTTTCTCTCTCCCTCTGTCTCTCCCTCTCCTCTCTCTCTCTCTTTCTCTCTCTCTCTCTCTCTCTCTCTCTCTCTCTCTCTCTCTCTCTCTCTCTCTGTCTCTATCTCTCTTTGTCTCTGTCTGTCTGTGTCTGTCTTTCTCTGTCTCTATCTCCCTCCCTCCCCCCTGTCTCTGTCTGTCTCTCTGTCTCTGGGTCTCTGTCTGTGTCTGTCTGTCTGTCTATCTGTCTGTCTGTCTGTCTCTCTTTCCTCCCCCCTCCCCTCTCCCCCACTATCCACACTGTGAGGCGAGCTGTGGGAAACAAGTGACTCCAGGGGCTTAAAAACAAAAGCGTCAACTCTAACAAATTTGATTTGGCCCCAAAAATGTTATTAGCGAGAATTTTGAAAATATTTTCTTACAGGATTATTCCCCCAAGGTTGTTAAATGTGAGCAAGCTGCAGGCCTCTCAGGCCTGACTTTTTGCCCTTTGGTGTTGGAGTGCTATGTATGAGAGGGCTTGAGAGTGGGGGCTGAGGCACAAATGGTCCTCTGGAGGAAATGAAGTCATTCCAACTCATATTATAGCCACCAAAGGGACTTGTATCCCTTCAGAAAGGGGTTGCCAATCTCTGCAGCCTGGAGTAACTTTTAATTGAGTTCTAGAGACATTTTTAAAGTGTTTTTTTCTTAAAGGGGAGGCAGGACATTTTTCTCTTCCCAACGATTTTCGCTCCGGTTAAAGTTTCCTTAACGAGGATGGGTTGCCCAGATAAACGTGGTTGTCAGGTTACCCACGACTCCATTTCAGAGGCTGGCATTTGAAAACCATTCGACTTGGCGGGTTCCGAAGTAGCATCGGCAAGGTAGACCGTCTCAACTGCCAGAGACATTCTTATCAGCCTTCTCGGCACCTCTCGTTCAGCTCTACAGACCTTCGCTTGTTCACTGGCCTCGAGAATGTGGCCCCGTGCACCTGTTCCCCTGGATACACCTGTAGGACTGGTTTCCCTGAGGAAGCCTTGCTGACGAACTGTTTAAACAGGAGGAGCCTCTCTGCCTTGGCAAGTGAGGGTAAACAGGAGCCTGGCGCCCAGAAACAGGGTTTTCTCTGTCCTTTCCTCAGTCCTGGCTCAGAAACTGCCACTTCTGCCTGATCTCCCTGAAGATGGAGTCGAAACTGGGTCTTATCAGGCAGCTTCAGTTCTACTCCATAATTTTTGGGAGATAAGGGGAAGTTTCAGCGAGGTGTCTGTGGGCTGCTTACAAAGGGTGCCAGTTTGCAGCCTTCTTAACACCAACAACATCCGCTTTTAGTATTTTACTGAGGAAGCTGGCTTGCCAGTGGCCCCTGCTGGAACCCCTTTCTTTCCCAGGCTAGTTGAGTCTCTTTCTTTTTCCCTGGCTAATCCTTTCCCTTCTGTCTTATTATCAGTTCTAAGACAGAAGGATGGCCAGAGCTGGCCAATTGGGGTTAAGTGACTTGCCCAGGGTCACACAGCTAGGAAGTGTCTGAAGTCAGATTTGAACCCAGGATCTCCTGGTGCTCTATCTACTATGCTACCTAGTTCCCCATGACTACATGATTTTACATAAGTGCCTTAGAAGCCTGTCAATGAGCAGAATTCTGAAGAGCCTAGATTTAGAATTGGGAGGCATTTCAAATCAGCTTGCTTGTTATGAACAAAGGAGAAAAATCAATTAACAACAGTAATAATGTTAGCATGCATGCATAGGGAGCTTTAAGGTTTGCAAAGTGTTTTTTACATGCTAGCTCACTTGACACAACCACCTTGTAAGTAGATGGTTTTATTATCCCTTTTTTACAGAAGAGGAAACCACAGGCTCAGAGGACTTGCCCAGAGTTGCATATTTTAGGTGGGATTTGAACTCAAGTCTTCCTGACTCTTGAGTCTGAGGCACTGTCCATCTAGCTGCTTTGCAGTCTTTGGTCACTTCTTCACCCAGCGGGCAGATGGACCAATGGGTGAAAGCGACCAGAAGATTGTAAAAGCTTCTAATCAATCAGTCAATCGACAAGCATTAATTAAAGGTCACTAGCAAGGTGCCAGAAACACAAAGACGTTGCCTTCCATTTTATACAAACCCCTTTCTATCTGACACCTCAATGGCTATTTTTATCCCCATTTTGCAGATGAATACAATGAGGGAGGGAGAGGAGATGCTTTACTCAGGATCAAACTCTTTAAAATGTGACCTCAAATTATTCTAGTACTTGAAACATCCATTCAAGTGTTCCTCTGAGAGCCCATCGTCCTGCTATAATGGGGGACCCTGGATTCTCCAGGACTTTGTTATTGGAGGCTAAACTTGGACAGGATCTGCCCAAGCTGGAAAGGCTTTAAGTATGGACCTACAAATGGGGGAGGGGGGAGAGAGACAGACGGACAGACAGACACAGAGACAGACAAACGGAGAGACAGAGAGCGAGTTCATGCCCATGCTTGGCAAATGTTCTGAGTCTATTGGCAGGTTGCATTTGCCTCACAAGGTCAATGGAATTGTTTGACATTTTTGGGCTCAATTTTTTTTTCTTCTTCAAATATATACTCCTTCCTGCACTTCCTGTTCCCATTGCAGTGCAAAAGTATCAGAAAAAAGCAAACACTTCCTCGTAATATTGGTTTGATTGTGGTGGAAAACAGGAATCGTGAGTCATAGGGTCCAAATTACCAGGAAGACTCGAGTTCAAAGGACGTCCCAGAGGTGGCTCTCCCCTCTAGCGGGGCCGCTTTTCTGCCAGCCAGTGGATAAGAGGTTCATTTCATAGTCTTCCAGTATAGCTCTGGTTTAAGGAAATGGCCAACCACTCCAGGATCTCTGCCCAAAACCCCCCAAAAGGGGTCATGAAGAGTCAGACAGGACTGAAGAATGACTGAACAGCAATAACGATAATCTGATTAATGGGCACATAGCCTGATGGACTGATAAGGATTTAAGTTCCTCAAAGGCAGGAGCTGATTCCTCCCCTTTGTCTTTCTATCTCCAAGGCCTGCTTGGTGGTTTAGATCGGATCGGATTGGGTAGACCTTCCCTGATGGGATCAAATGAAGAGTGGGCACTTTGTGGCTCTCTTATTTACTTAGATTCTGTTTGGCGGCATATTCCATGGCAGTTAGTCTCCTTGTGGGTTTGGGTAGACTCAGAGGCTTTCTCTATGTGTCTTAAGTTGCCTGGCCCAATGCTCCTCATTCTGAGTCAAAGGGCTTGAATCCCATCCATGCCTCTTAGGTGTCTGCTTTTGGGGGGACAATCAAACTTTCTAGGCTTCAGTTTTTTCAGCTCTAAAAATGAGAGGGTCAGACTAGGAGACACCTGTTAGGGTGTCGTTTTTAGCTCTATGTTGCTAGTAGAAGTTCAGTAAATAGTGGTTGAATGAATGTGGGAGAAGAGTGGAAAAGAAGAATTTTTCCTAAAATTGATTTATTCATATTTATATTTTCATATTTATGTGTCTCATGGTGAGCCCTTTAGGATACAGATTTGGTGCTGGGCCAGATCTCAGAGGTCACTTAGTCCAAACCATTCACATTTCTAATGAAGACAATCCAGAGAAAGAAAGTAATATGTCCTAAAGTTGTAAGATAGTGTCAGAGACAGGATTTGAACCCAGGTCTTCTGACTTCAGAGTCTGCGTCTTTTTCACTCTAAAATCAGGGGGAAGCTTTAAAAAGGCAGATCTCTTTCAGGTAACAAGAGGATACACTTATTCATAGGGGCTCCTATGGATTTATTAGCAGTGGCATCTTATAGAATTTGTTTTGAAAATGATGGCCAGGGCAGCCAGGTGCCTCGGTGACAGAAAGTCAGGTATAGAAAAGGGAACTCCTGGGTTCAGGTCTGGCCTCAGACACTTCCTACCTGTGTGATCCTGGGCAAGTCACTTAAACTCAATTGCCTAACCTTTACTGCTCTTCTCCCTTGGAGCCCATACTTAATATTAATTATAAGATGGAAGGTAAAGGTTTAAAAATAAGGAAAGAAAATTATGACCAAACCTGGTGTCTTCACTGTTAGATTCAAAGCATCTTATCAGAGTTGTAACTAGGGTAGGGAAAATGGGATTTTGTACTAAGGTGTCAAATTTAGAAAGAGTTTGCAGCACTTGGAATCCTGCAGGAGCCCAGAAACAGTAGAATTAAGCATCTTGTTACCAGGAACAATTACCTAAAATAGGAAGCCCCTAGAGGGTAGGGCTGCAGAGATCTCATCTCCTGCCCTGTTCAGTGTCCCTTCCTCTATGTCATCTTGTCTTCAACCTTCCTTATCTCCCTCCATCATACACATCCTTCAACGCGTGTGTCTCAGACACACATCTTTCTGGCACAGGTGAAATTCGAAGTCATCAGCAGAGGGAAGGAACTGGCATGAGAGGGAATGGGAAGGAGGTTTGAGCTGGCACTGAAAGGAAGCCAGGAACCAATAAGTGACGTGTTGTAATGGAAATAGGAATGCTTGGCATCAGTTCTGCCTTGGGGACATCCTGGTGCTGAGCCCCTGGACAGATCAACGGCACCCTAGGTTGAGACTCTTGTGTTGGAGAGTAGGTGCCACCTGGTGAAACTGAACAGCCCGGCAACAGAAGTCCCTGCCACTGACCTCTTAATAGAGTTTCTTGCCATTAATGCAACTTTATAACAGAATTCTAAATGGAATTCTGTGTTAGCTTGATGACCTTGCTTTGGGGGGATATTACAAACCATGTGATTTTTGCAGATCTCTCTCATCTCCTCCCTGGTTTTTTCTTTAAAAAAAATTAATTGTTTATTGTTTCTTCTTTTTAAATATAAGTTCTTTGAAGGCAAGAACTCTCTTATTTGCTCATATTTTTCATCCCCTCTCCCTCCAGTGTGTAGCACATACTAAATGCATTCATTAATTCATTCATTTGTTCATTTTTCACAGCAAAATGTTCAAAAGTAGTAACTGATGGTGGGGCAGGTGGATGGCTCAGTGGATAGAGAACCAGCCTTAGAGATGAGAGATCTTAGGTTCAAATCTGGTTTCAGACATTTCCTAGCTGGGTGACTCTGGGCAAGTCACTAGAACCTCCATGGCCCAGCCCTTGCTACTCTTCTACATTGGAACCAATTTACAGTTTTGACTCGTAAATCAGAAGGTATGGGGTGTTTTTTGAAAGCAATAATTGGTTTCTTTGGATTCTGGAGTCAGAAATTTGAATCTTGGATGAGTCCCTTATTAAATAGCTGTGTGACCTGGGCAAATCTCTGAACCTCTGAAACCTTCAGTTTCTCAATGGCAAAATAGGGATAAGCTTTTTTAGTGCTTAGCTCATAGGATTATAGTATCAGTGAAGCTTGAGCAAACCACTGGGGCAACCTGAAAGGTCTATCTCAGCCAAGCCTGGTGTTGAGAGGATCTAGGTTCAAATCTGGTCTCAGATACCTCCTAGCTATGTGACCCTGGGTAAGTCACTAAACCCTATTGCCTAACCCTTGCCATTCTTCTGCTTCAGTGCTGATATTAATTAAATTAATTAAAACTTAATTAAATTATTTTAAAAAATTAAATTAATTAAAACATAATATTGATTCTAAGACAGAAGGCAGAGGTTTTTAAAAAACAAAAGAAATAAATGAAAGTCTTTATTCCCACCTCCAAAATGCAAGGAAGGGAGTTGAATATGAGACTGGATTTCAAGGTGCTAAAAAGGAATTTTCTGTTCCCAGCTTGAATCTGGAAACTTCAGTTCACTTAAGACAAACTTGATTTATGGATTAATAGAGTTTTTTCATCAAAATCTTTGAGGAAGTAGAGTTTAGCTATATTTTCATGAGTTTATACATGTCAATTGGGAATTAACCTCATTTTACAGATGAGGAAATCAAGGCTCAGGGGGATTCTATGACTCTCATCTGGTAGTAAGTACCGGAGATGGGATTCCAACCCAGGCTCTCCATCTTCAACGGCAATGCAATTTCGTGTACACTAATAGCTTCAGTCTCTTCTCATTCATCAACATCCAGGATGATCATTTTCTATTTCCTTTTAATATTCAATTTTGAAAAATATTTCTTCCCAGGTTTGGAAAAGAATCCAATTTTAAAAATCTTCATTGTGTTGATGGCTTTTTTGGTCCCAAACATGTTTTCCATTTTTATCTTCAGATTTTGGTTCCCAACTTTGCCGTGGGAAAATCTATAAGACTGAGAGGGAAAAGGCTATCAATGAACCGAGGAAGATGGAGGCTGCCCGCCACTGCTGCGCCTGCTGCTATTTTCTTAACCAGTTGTTTTTCTATTTTCAGGAACTATTTCCTTATGCTTCTAGAGCTTCGTGCCTGTGTCCTGGGTTCCTTGTTCCTCTCTGGCCTGCCAGGAAAGCATGCTGGGGAATAATTTTCCATAACAATAAGGAGAAAATAGTATTTATTTATAAGGTGCCTAGAGCCCAAAGGCCTTGGGGCAGCTAACATAATACAATATAGAGAATAAACCAATTTTACTTGGCATTTAGCTGTAAATTGAAATTAATTCAGATAAAGTACCTGAGATGAAAAAATATTTTTTTAAGCTACAGAATTTGGTTACTGCCTTGTGCTGTCATTGTGTGCCAGTTTGGATTTTACATCAAAGGCACTCCTGGATAAACACATTAGATGCTTGCATTCTCCAGCAACCTCCCTCCCTCTTGTTCCTTCCTTTTCTCGCTTTGTGAAAAAAATGTTTCACTGCTTAAAACTCTCCCTCACTTGGATGGGATTTTCTCTGGCTTTTCTTTTTCTTTTTGACTTTCTTTCGGGTCTGAAGATGGCTGGGTCTCAGATCACTAGGGCGTGTGTGCGTGTGTGTGTGTGTGTGCGTGTGTGTGTGTGTGTGTGAGCGTGCGTGTGCGTGTGTACTTAATTTTTTTTAAATTTCTTTGAGGTGAATGGATAGCGACAGGCTGAACAGCGAGTGAGCTTTGCCTTCTTCTTGGCACTGATGTAACTAACTGCTTATTTAATAGATGCCAGGCTACAAGGTTCAAGTGTTCTCCTTTTGGCTCCTGCCTAACCCCTACCAATCTCAGATCTCAGGTCTTCTTCCTAGCTCAGTCCCCCCTTTTTCATAGCCAAGATAGGGCGGCTTTCTACAGAAAACAGGATGTAGGGAATTTTTATGTTCACACTCAGGAAACAACTGATGAAATGGAGAAAATGCACGGAGAAAATTCCAACTGGCAATAAGGCCAGAGGTCAGCATCAAATAACCAGTCGAATAGAGAGATTCCTCCCCCAGTTGGTTTGTTCTCTGCTGAGGAGAAATACTTGCTCTGGTCATGACTGGGCAGTATGCATAATTATTTATATATATATATTTAATATATAATTAAAATATTATTAAATACTATTAAAAGTATTTTAAAATTTTATTAAAAATTCCATGAGGTATGTGTTCTTTTTACTCTCATTTTATAAGTGAGGCAAGTTGAGACTTAAAAAGAATAAGTGACATGCCCAAGGTCACACAGGTACTAAATGCCAGAGGTGAGACATTTCTACTCTTCAAGTGATGTCAAACTCAAATAGAAATTGGGAGCTACTAACTGCTCCATAAAGTTCTTTGCAGGTCACATATGAAACGAGAAAACCACTTGTATTTTTATATGTATTTCTACATTTATGTATCTTTTTAAAAATTAATACTTAATTGATTACTGCTTTAATTAAAAAAACAATAGCTAAGTGTGGCAAACCAGTCTGGTATCTTTGCCAAGAAAAATCCCCCCAAAGGGGTTGTGAAGAGTCTTACTGAGTTCAAATCCAGATTCAGACATTTACTAGCTGTATGGCCATGGGTAAGTCACTTAATCCTGTTGGCTTCAGTTTCCTTATCTGGAAAAGGAGCTGGAGAAGGAAATTGCAAACCACTCCAGGATATCTACCAGGGAAACCTTAAATGGGGTCAGAAAGAGTGAGATACAACTGAAACAACTGAACGCCACCACTACCACCGCACATAAAAATCTCATTGGAGCTACATTTGAATCTGGGCTGGGCTTTACTCTGTTTTGTTATTGACTGTGTGTTTGGGACTTCAGCATTATGAGTCCATGTTCCAAAGGCCAGAAATTACAAGGCGTCTTCCAGTTTTACCATTTAATCAGACTCTGAAGAAGACTTATCATCGTTGTTTCTCTGGTATAGGTTTGTAAATAGAACATCACCCTTCTATAAATCCTATCCTGTCTTTCCTTTCTAGTTCTTGGCTGCTTGTTTCCCAGTCATTCCTTCTCATAATTGGCCAAAGCAGCATCCTCCCATCTCTCATGTGTCTCCACTTTTGTACACTCAGGCTTCCTTTCCTCTGTGTCTAGACTTCACTCCCTCCTGAGCAGAGATGCACTAAGTCTTTGGGGACATTGTGTAAAATGAGTTGGAGTAGGATAAGGCAAACCACTCCAGTATCTCTACCAAGGACATCTCCCTCAGCTGTGTGTGCTATCAATTTTCATCAAGGCTTAGGTGTTGCTTCCTACTCAGATCCTTCCATATCTCTTTTAAGAATGGACAGGGACAAAGCACAAGAATACAAGACAGGGACCTGGTTTTTGGACCCAATTGGTAGAGCTTTCCCCCTTTAGATGTACAATATTAGCTAGTACAAGGTTTCTTAACTTGGGAGTCCATGTACTTGTTTCTAAATAACATTTGCATAACCTTATTTTATTATGCTTTTTTATCTTTATAATCTTTTTTTTTTTTAATTTAATGCCATGATTCGGTAAGCTTCTTGGGACTGCCGATGGGGGCTCCATGACACAGACAAGATTAAGCAGAACTCTGCACTGGTGGAATGAAAGTTTGCTGAGGTCCAGGCTAGCATGATGCCCTGCATACTGCAGAGCACAAAGAAAGGCTCGTTTCTTTCATCGTCGAAGAGTCAAAAAATAAAAAAACCAAAACCAGAGCCAAGATTTGTTCTTAAGATTTGGGATCGATTCCATAACATAATTCTGATTAGGATAACACTGTCAAATAATATTGTTGGTAGAGAATTCCAGGATATAAACACTCATTTACTATGATATTTTATTGTGAAATAATTAGGACCAGAAGGAAACCTATAGTATTGCATTATGAGATTTGAAATCACAACATCAGTACTTATAATCTCCAGATCTGCCTTCTTATATATGTGCTCCTTATCGTTTTTCTCCCTATTTCAATTTCATTGTCTCTTCGTTAACAGTGAGGTTTCAGGAACATGCAAATTTATGTAAATATATCAAATAGCATATATGTAAATATGTAGAATGCTTTTGTTCTCAAAAACCTTCATTGTTTCTTGAACTAAGACATACTTATATGTAATCATTACATGTCATTCTGCACAAAATAAAGCAGAAACAATACTTCTGCCAAATAGGAGAAGAACTCATTTATTACAGAATGCATGGTGAGATTTTTACGCGTATAAATTGAATTGATTTTTTTCTCCCCCCCAAAACCACTCTCCCCAAATACAAACAAAACATTGGGGTACCCCCGTGTGCACCCACACATACATCATGTGCCCAAAGTCTTGGGTGCGGTTTTATTTATGAATGCTACTATCTACCTAAAAGTCCCGATTCTTTTTTTTTTTTTAAACCCTTACCTTCCGTCTTGGAGTCAATACTGTGTATTGGCTCCAAGGCAGAAGAGTGGTAAGGGCTAGGCAATGGGGGTCAAGTGACTTGCCCAGGGTCACACAGCTAGGAAGTGTCTGAGGCCAGATTTGAACCTAGGACCTCCCGTCTCTAGGACTGGCTCTTAATCCACTGAGCTACCCAGCTGCCCCCAAAAGTCCCGATTCTTATAATACAGTCTAACCCAAATTCCCCCATTGGATGGTGATAGAAGTAGCAGGTTGGAAGATAAGCAGGACCAAGGCTCAAAGGGATGCTCTCACTGACAGATGGCTTTTGATGTCTTCAGCAGCTCTGTAGGAATATCTCAATCAGTCCGCAGGATACACAGGAACAGGTTGGATCACAAGGAAAGGCACAGGAGAGAGAATATTTAGCTCTCTTGGTCCACCCTAGAAGACTAGACAGAAACTCAACCTCCAGCCTGCTCAACTGTCTCTCAGAAGAAGCAACAGACCTGCCACTTCTCCAGAGTTCTGGAACCTTCCTGCTTCTGCCTTTGCAGCAGCTCCTGCTAATTTCCTATAATGCTACAAGCTTATAAAAAACAATATTTGAGAAGTCAATAATGTCCCTTTTGAAAATATTTGCCCCTTGTCCTGTGCTAGGAATGGCTTCTTCCAATTTTCCAGCATTTGAAAAACTTACCTTAGCTGCTGCTCAGGTTGCATTTGGAATCGTAGCTTTAGTCATCCAAAGAACAAGGTGTTGATGCATCTACAACGACTTATGGGACGCCATAAGAAAGACAGTCTGTTGGACACAAGTCACGTAGGTGGCCAAGGGAGCTACGTCGGTCATCCAAAAATGCAGAATGACCGGCTCCCTCATCTCGTTCAAATTAAAAATGTATTATTCCAAATTGAAATGAGTGAAGGATCAAGAAATGTACCCAATTAAACTTTAAAAGATAAAAAAAAATGTTTGTAGCATTTGTACTTCGGAAATGTCAATGTTGTAAATTGCACGAAGACTTGGGATATATTATATGAGTATATATGAATCCTGTATACATATATCTGAGTCACAGAAATGCCCAAGTCACAACGTCATGAATCTGGAAGTCACAACATTTATGTGTCTTAAGGTAATATTTGAGTTTAAGAGGGAGAAATGATTGTATGCTGCTTCATGAAGAGTGGGTGGGTGCTGTTGGGATGGATCAACCTTTTACTTCAAACTATAAGCCCTAATAAGAATGATACTTGTACAATTTATATAAATTCTTTACTGTTACAAATGTGTTGCATCATCATATTTAATCCTTATAATAAACTTGTAGGTAATGCAAAAAAAAAAAAGAGTGGGAGGAAGTAGTGTCAGGTAAAGCCATTTGTGGGAAATAGCACCTGAGCTGAACTATGGAGGAAGCGATGTAGATGGCATAGGCTACATGCATGTATTTATGCACCTGTGTGATACACGTACCATATAGCTCTATATAGGAATTGTGCAAATGCATAGGAAATATACATACAAAACATACATGCATTTAACACATGTTATACCTATATTCACAGGCACACACACATTTCTGGAAGGAACCTTTGTGATAACCTAGTACAACCTTCCTTATTTTCTTTTTTTTAATTATTTATCATCTCTCTTAGAATTGATACAAGTCTTGGTTCCAAGACAGCAGAGCACTAAAGGCTAGGTAACTGGGGTTAAGTGACTTGCCCAGGGTCACACAGCTGCAAAGTATCTGAGGTCAGATTTGAACCTAAAACCTCCCATCTCTAGACCTGACTTTCCATTGAGTCACCTAGATGCCCCAAACTTGCTTTTTTTAAAGGTGGAAAAGTTGACCCAGAGAGCTGGTGACTTGCCCAACAATGACTCAATGAGTTTCTTAATGGTAGACCACAGATTAGTCTATGTATGGGTCCTAACTTCTTGACCAATTCTGCAAATAATTTTGCCTTCCAGAATCCATTGGTTCTCCCAAAGCCCAGCTCAGGTGCCATTGCCTACAAGTGGTTTTAATCTACTGTCCCCAACCCTCACTCCCCAGGAAGATGTGACTTTCTCCCTCTTGAAGTTAAATTCTTTGACCTGAAGCGTACTCTCTATTAATCATCAGTCCAGTAGTCTAGCTGGAGTATGTTCCTGGAGGGCAGAGCCTGCTGCGTCTTTATCTTTCATGATCAGCATCTAGCCCAGTGCCCTCTGTAGAGCAAGTACTTAATCAGTGTTTGTTGATTTGTTTCAGTGGCATTATTAATTCCTCAGGCTCCGTTGCAAACTTATAGAGCGATAATGATTGTTCTTGGTCATAAACCGATTGCCAGTTGTCAGAGGGAGTTTTCATTTTTGTCTAGCTTTTTTATTACTGAATATTCCCCTCTTGGGCTGAGGCCCCTTGTTTTGTTTGCTTTTGTTTTCATATTTGGTTCCCAAACAGATGGTATTAAGCATTAGTCTGAATGTGGCAATTCTCATGTTCAGCATTCCACGGGCTGTGATTGAATGCTTGTCCGAGCTCCTACAGTAGATGCAATTTGGGGGGAAATTGCATTCTTTCTGAATGCTAATGCTCTTCCTTTAATTTCCAGGACCCACCAGGGAAATCCCTTTCCTAAGCCTTTTTTCCTTACATGAGGGGAACTGATGAAATAGAGCCAAAGTTGATTGCCACCCAACTAGGAAACAGTGGCTGCCCAGGCTAGAGACAGTCAGCTCCTCACCCCTGAATGATGACGGAGAGTCCTCCTGAGGCCAAATGGATCACACAGCTTTTCCTTTGATTCAGTTTTATTTCCAAGTACCACCCTGAAATCATCTCATGATTATTTTGTGTGGGATGGGATTTAATCAGATTTAATAATATGATAATTAAATTTCTTAAATTTTAAATTTTATTCAATTACTTTTACAATTTTAATTGAATTTAATGTTCATATTTTCTGGATTTGTTTAAGTGTATAATATTATTTTTATTTGTACATAAATACACTTATATCTATATGCTTGGTTTTACGTATTTGATTAACTTAATAATTCAACTCTCATCAATTTAATTTCTTCTCATTGAAAATTTCCTCTAGCAATGCCAGTTGGTACTTTCTTTGTAATTTAGAATATTAGAAAGTTACTTGGGGCACAAAAGGCTTAAGCAGCTTGCTAGGGTCACACAGCGTGTTAGACTTAGGAGCAGACTTGAACTAGGCTTGAACTGCACTGGTTCTGTATCCATTAAGCCATGTGGCTGGTTTTGTATTTATTTATATATACTTGTCAACATTATCTATAGGCAGGACATGGTGCTGGAACCCAAAAGACAAAAATGAAATAATTCCTGCCCTCAATCAGCCTATATTCTTTGGTTTCTACAATAGAGTGGAAGATCCTTGAGGGCAGGTAGGTCCTTAATAATCCCTTATTGATTGATTGAAAAACAAGCCACCTGATGACTTTTTTTTTTTTTGGTTATTCAGTTTCAGAGTAAAGACAGATCCTACTCTGTGCTTTTTGTCCCATTTTTCCCCCTCACATTACTGACATTTGTCACATATACATGTGAGCATGGTATAAGAATTGAGAGTTGCCTTGATTCCCAAAGGATTTAGTGGAAGGACCAGCACACTAACATTTTAGGCGTCTACCATTTCTAACATCTTGAAGGGTTGGTTGATTTTTTTTTGCGTGTTTAAGCTCTCCCCTGGAAAGCCCAATCTTAATGTCAGCTTTAAAAAAACCCTTCTCTTCCACCTTAGAATCAATTCTATGGTTTCAGAGAAGAGGAGTGGCAAGGTCTAGACAATTGGGGTTAAGTGACTTGCCCAGGATCACACATCCAGGCAGTGTCTACTTAACTGGCCATACTATGTTTATATTTTGAATATTTTGGGATATTACTTTCCCTATTGAACTTCCCCATAAGCTCTCTGAGGTCAGGGGCCACAGTTGTGTCTTTCTGTGATTTCTCAGCACTTGATATTAAAAAAAAAAAAAAGCTTGAATAAATGCTTGTTTACTCTCTGAGCTGCCTGACCACCTATGTCTTGCCCCTTTAAAAAAGAGCAAAACCAATAAAATGAATCTCAGTGTTACCTCTCTTCTTATTACAAATGCCTGCAGACTCCACCAGCTTCAGAAATGTTATGTCTATAATTGAAGCTGGATGAAATGTATATGTTCCTATTAGATTCCACCTGCAACAGATGCTCACTTTACCTCCTCCTTGGCCAATTGCAGTCACTTTATCTGCCCTGTGGGCCAAGGTCCAGCTGCTGTTCCCTGAGCTAGGAGGAAATGAATTTAATGAACAGTCTGGCTTAGAAACCTTCCACCTCGGTATTAGGTGTATTGTTGTGTTCTGATCTCTGCCATCTTTTACTTATGTTCCCTTGCTGCTCAGATTCTTGATTCTTACCTGGCCAGGCTATTGAGACCTACTTCCCCAGCTGAGATCCTGTATTTTGATCCCCTTTGTCTAGTTCTTGAGCTAAGATGCTAAGATCCTCGTGGTCTTAAATGATCCTAGACCCATTATTTCCTGAAGTGCAGATAGGTCCTTCGAATTCTATTCAGTCTCCAAATAGGACAAGACTTAGGCACGGGAGGAATAGACAAAACTTAGGTATAAGGTAGGGAGCTTGTGTACAAGGGGCAAGGTAAAAGCTTAACCACTAGAACTGGGGGCCACGGGGCTAAAGTAGAACCAGAAAGAAGGGGGTCTGAGATTCTGAGCTAATTCTGAGGCCTTTTATTTTACTTATGATTCAGTTGGACTCATTCCAGGGTTTTGGGGTTTGGACATTCTAAATTTGCAGAGGAGGAAGAAGTGGCTTTAGGAGAAGAGATGTGAGGCCAGGGAGCCAGGCTAGTCATTGGTCTGTTCTGCTGGTACCCAAGCACTAGTAGGGCAGTGCCTAATTTCTTATAACTGTAGGAGTTTCTGATCAATATAATGATCCAAGACAATTCCGAAGGACCCATGATTAAAAATGCTCTCCATCCTCAGAGAGAGAATTGATGAACTTTGAGAGCAGATTAAAGCAGACTTTTCCATTTTCTTTGTATTTTTTTTTACAGAATTGAAATATATTTGCATGTAAATGTGATATATCACTTGGCTTTTCTCCATGGATGGGGGAAGGAGAGAATTCAGAACTCAAAATTTTAAGAAATGAGTATTAAAAAAATAATAAATTGAGAGAGAGAGAGAGAGAAAGAGAGAAACAGAGAGGGAGAGAGACACAGAGAGAGAGACAGAGAGAGGGAGAGAGACACACACAGAGAGAGAGAGAGAGACAGAGAGAGAGAGACAGAGAGAGAGACAGAGAGAGACAGAGAGACAGAGAGAGAGACAGAGACAGAGAGAGAGAGAGAGAGAGAGAGAGAGAGAGAGAGAAAGAGAGAGAGAGAGAGAGAGAGAGAGAGAGAGAGAGAGAGGGAGGGAGGGAGAGGGAGAGAAAGAGAGAGAGAGAAACAGGAGGTTTGTTTTTTTTTTGGATTCTTGGTTATGTTTTTGCTAGTAGAGATTTCCTTCTCATTTCTTCTCCATTTATAACTAATATTGCTTGTTAATGTCCAGACTAGTGCTAGCAAGCACATGGCCTTGACCCTCAGAGCAATCTCTTAACTGTAGCCTATTTGAAGTCATCCTCTTAAAAAAATTATTTTTATTATCATGCAGAACCCGCTTCCATATTGGTCCTTGTTGTAAGAGTACACCTAGATGTGTCTGAAAACCCAAGATAAAGCCATCAGTCCACTGATGTGAAAGCTATTCTACTTTGTTCCACATCTATCCATATGGACACCAACAATTCTTTCTCCAGAGGTGGAGAGCATTCCTTGTCAGAAGTCTTTCAGCATTATCCCGTATCATTGCATTGCTGAGAGTAGCCAACATGAAATCATCTTGGGAGGATTTCAGACTTTTAGAAATCACAGCAATGGATTTTCCCCTTCTCATCGTCTCTAAAGGGGCATGACAGATCCAGGGGGAAATTCAAGGATGCACAGAGGTGGAGAACAAATAGGTGTTAGTATGTGTGGTGAATTGAATTCCCATTTAATGAATAGCTATTAAAAAATTGAAATCATCTCTAGAAGTTGGAAAAGAAATGAACTTTCCTTTAGGTTAATGAGAATAGGACACCTAGTTCTGCCTGTTCTTTAAGCACTAGGTGGAATCACAACCAGGGTGAGGTAAAGAGGATTTCCCCCCAGTGTATCAAAATATACTCAGTACCAGCAGCACTAGAAGTCTGTGGGTAAGTCTACTAAATTTAGCACCTCACTAAGAATGTAATTAATTAAAATTGGAAGTCTCCTGGAAGCTCTATCCCAGGTGGACTTCTAACTTGGCTCTCTCCTCTGGTGATGCTTCCCCTGCAATGGCCTGTCTTCCCTCTGTTGTCCCAATTTCTGTCTTCCTTTTGTAGGCTGGTTTCCTAGATTCTTTTCCCCCATGGGACCTTGTATCCTGTGTTCCAAGGTTTCTTTTAGCAGAAGCCTCCCTTCCTCTCAAATGAATGTGTTTTGGAGGGTTGATTTTGTCCAGCTCCCTCTTTTTTACAGAAGGGGAAACTAAGGCTTAGTGAGTTGATTGAAAGGTAGTTTTCAGGCTATTCTCACTAAGAGAGGGGTGTGTGTGTTCTCCAGGTTTCAGAATCAGTTACTTGCTTCTCTGGGCCTGGGGATAAATAAACAATGACCAGGGGCAGAATACTAATTCCAGAGGCTTCTAATATGTCCTGTAGTCCTATTGGTAACCTGTCCAATTATTGATTTCCCTAGAGTAAATACAAGACATCTTGAAATGTATTATTTCCTTACCCAAAAGCATGTGTGGATTGCTGAGAATGTTCTTCTGGCTCCTAGCCCTTGAGATGTTTACAGGGCCCTAAAGCTAGAGATGGAAGGGACCTCATCTAATCTAACCCCTCTCATTTTTCAGATGAGGAAACTAAGGCTCAGGTGGATAAAGTGGGTCCGCAAGTGGTCAAGCATCAGAGGTGGGATTTGAACCTCTCTCTTCTGACTCCTAAGCCAATGTTCTTCTTCCTATTGCCCCGGGCTATGTTATTCTTAAATTTGCCAACTTTATAAAGCACCTACACAAAATGACTTTTCAGGACCTCTGGAGAGCTTCCTCTGGAAAATGATGATCATTTCATTTTGAAAATCCACACAGGAAAAAGTGGACCAGCAAATTCTGTTTATCCTCATCCACAAAGCTGTCATAAAATATGCCTTTAAAAAAATGAAGTTTGTAAGAAAATCTTACTAATAATGGTTGTTTTCCTGCTGCCTTCGTATCTATTAAATTAATGAGTTAAACATGACAGGATATTACAGCAGGCGAGGGTTCCTGCTATTAACCTCAGCCTGTGGCATCCTTGGTCAAGTTGCTGTGGTTGTCCTCTCTGGTACAAAGGGTGTGTAGGAAGTGAGGAGGGCTTTCTTTTGTCACTGAGGTGAGTGTTTTCCATTGAGCCCTGTCATTTAGGCACAATAAAATGATTGCAGGGATGTGGACCGATTATTTCAGGAAATGGCTAATGGGGCTCCGGAGTACTGTAAATAAAGTTGATGTCATGGTTTTCCCCAAAGTACAAATACATCCTTCAGGCCAGAGACTCTTAACCTTTTCTGTGGCAGACTGGGGAAACCTATGGAGCCTTTGTCTGAAAAATGTTTTGAAATGTATGAAAGAAAATACAAATGATGTCTATTGCATAGAAGTAGAGTTATTGGAATATTTTTTAAAAATCCAATCAATTCACAGACTCCAAGGTAAGAATTCCTGGCTTTAGAGCTTTGCCACTCAGGTCGTCACACCTAAGCTTATTTCAAATTCTGTAGCCAGAACAGTTGGTGGCCAACATTTATTGTTATGAATGATGTCGGTGTTATTTTTCATGTTATTGTTTTTAATGTTTATATTGATTCTTGAGATGGATTTGGTGAGCTCTCCTAGTCACATAGTTCTAGAACTGCAGTGGGCTTCAGAACCTATCTTGGTTAACTCCCTCATTTTATTTTATTTTATTTTATTTTATTTTATTTTATTTTATTTTATTTTATTTTATTTTATTTTATTTTATTTTATTTTATTTATTTTTTGAAGACCCTTACCTTCTGTCTTGGAGTCAATACTGTGTATTGGCTACAAGGCAGAAGAGTGTTAAGGGCTAGCAATGGGACTCAAGTGACTTGCCCAGGGTCACACAGCTGGGAAATGTCTGAGGCCAGATTTGAACCTAGGACCTCCCGTCTCTAGGCCTGGCTCTCAATTCACTGAGCTACCCAGCTGTCCCCAACTCCCTTATAAAAAAGGAAATGAAACAATCGATGCACCAGCTTAATTAATTGAACAAAGAAATGCATGACTTGGTGCCTTGTTGAAAGAATGCAGTTGGAGCATTGGTGTGGCCTTCAGATGGGTTTTATTTTTTCCATAGTATTATAGATTTAGATGTAGAAGGGATGCTAGTTACAGATAAGAAAACTGAGACCCAGAGAAGCTAAGTAACTTGCCCAAAGTAGAGATTAATGTATCCTTGAATGCTGGGAATGTTTCATTTTTGTTTTTATTGATACTGAAAACAGTACCTGGCAACAAAGTAGGTATTTATACTAA
The DNA here is from genome assembly GCF_027887165.1 of Monodelphis domestica. NCBI lineage: Eukaryota > Metazoa > Chordata > Mammalia > Didelphimorphia > Didelphidae > Monodelphis > Monodelphis domestica. The sequence goes on along the minus strand of NC_077233.1, from coordinate 28,205,126 downwards.
TGCTGGTACCTCGATTCAGTGCCTTTTGCATAGAGCACCCAGGCTTCCCTATAGACACCATGTTGCCTTTTGTCTTTAGGCAGGCGGGCATCCAAGTCTCCCAGGCCAGTGGGAATGGAACCCATCTTAAGGAATCCTTCAGGATGATGTTGCAGCTCCCCCAGTCACTCTTCCAAGCATTTGCTACCTAGATTCAAAAAAATGCCTTTATGCCTTCCATGCTGCAAATTAAACATTTGCCCTTTATCTCACGTTCTTTAGAACATTCTTTTCAACAAAAATTAAGTGAATGTGTGCAAGTCATTAACTGTATGATAATTGCTGGGAATACAGAGGGGGAAAATAACAATGTTCTGGCCTTCAAAGATTGAGCTGATTGGGGAAGAAATGTGATATGTGCCCCAGAGGAGTGGACGACAAGGTAGAAGAGGAAAGAAGAGACCCTAAGAAAGTGTCTAAGAAAATATACGAGGGGGCAGCTCAGTGGCACAGTGAATAGAGTCAGGTCTGGAGCTCAGAGGACTGAGGTTCAAATTTGGTCTCAGACACTTCCTACCTATGTGACCCTGAGCAAGACCGTAACCTAGAATGCCTAGTCCTTGCCCTTGTAACTTAGAGGTCTTACAATGATGGAAGATAAGGGTTTAAGACACAAAGAAGAGGTAATTTGAGGAGGAAAAAGATATTTTCTTTTTTTATGTTTTTTTTTAATTGTATTTAATTAGATGATTTAGAATATTTTTCCATGGTTATAAGACTCATGTTCCTTCCCTCCCCTCCTGTATCTGACGCGCAATTCCACTGGGTTTAACATGTGCCATTGATCAAGACCCATTTCCTTATTATTACTATTTGCACTAGGGTAATCTTTTAGAGTCCACTTTCCCAATCATAGCCCCACTGACCCATGTGATCAAGCAATTGTTTTTCTTCTGTGGGAAAAATATATTTTCAAGGGGTGGTTTGGATCAGAAAAAAAGTTATTGGAAGAATAGATCTCTGAGCTGGACCTCGAAGGAAGTGGAAGATTCTGAAAGTCACAGACGAGGATGGGAATCATATTCTAGGCAAGGAATGCCAATTAGAAATGACCTGACTCATAGCTAAGCTTCCCGTAAAGCTCAGTTCAAATACTATCTCCTCCAGGAAGTTTTTCTTGGTTTCCTCAGTGGTTAGTGTGTTTCCCCCTGGAAATTGCTTTGTAACTCCTTTGGATCTATTTTACTCATTTTATGTATGTGCGTGTGTGTGTGTGTGTGTGTGTGTGTGTGTGTGTGTGTACACATGCACATGTGTGTCCCTGTTGTTCCTCTCGATAAAACAGAAGTTTCTCAAGGTCAAGAAGTATTTTTGATTTTTTTTTCATTTGTACCCTTAGTGCCTGGCATACTCCTTGGCACACATAGTGGACACTTAGCCAGTGCTTGTATATAAAGTCCTTTGCAAATCATCAAGCATCCTGTAAATGTTGGTTTTTGTTATTTTAAAAAATAAGATATTGGGTCCAATATTATAATTTAAAAACTAATTCAAATGTTATTTTCCGTTTGACCTAGACTTGTCTGATCAATTGCCCTGGGCTGGCTTAAAATACAGACCCTTCCTACAGGGGAGGGAGAGCAGGCACCATTCTGACCCAAAGCTGCCTCCTCACTATTTCACATTAACCATCTTCTCCAAGAACAAATCTAAGTTATCCAGCATAGTTAGAGAATTCTTGTTTCTTCGACCAGAAAATGAAGTTGGATGGAATTAAGAGGGATAAGTAAGTGATTTTTTTTTAGCCAATAAGGGGTAAAAGCTAGGATGTTCTGTGTTTTGATACAAAGCAAGTCATATAGTAAACACACATACACCAGAATGCCACAAGTCACAGAGATTTCCTGTTGAGGATCATGTGGTCGCCCCATCCCAGCGTGATTTGGCCGGCGAGGCTGCTCAGATCCCCAGAGACAACCTGCCTTCTCACACTGTGTACAGTCTGGCCAACTTCAGGAAAAAACTGACTTCCAAACAATTTCCTGGTGGGCCAGCTGGTGAAAGAGGGGATTTCCTTAGCTCAGCCCTCATTCGCAGGCAGAGATTTAGCCAGGCTTTATTCCAGGCTAGTGGTTCTCTCCCTGGGCCCCACCAAAGTCGTCTGGCTCTTTCTCTGCGGTATCTGGAGCCAAAGTATGTGTGAGAAACACCCAGATAACATGGCAAGATTGAGTCTAGGATGCACAAAAAGAGAGCTCTCAAAGGGAATTACCATCTGTGAGAAATAAAAGCTGGACCACTAACGAGGGACATCAGCTTGTTCTTCAGAGTTTTTCCTTATCTGTCTGCCTAGGGGAAGTGACATCTGGCCTGAGATGAGGAATGATGTTATTCCCTTCTAACTCCACCATGCCTGGTGGACGCTGGGTGGCTCCATGGATTGAGAGCCAAGACTAGTGATGGGGAGGTCCTGGGTTCAAATGTGATCTCACATCCTAACGAGGTGACCCTGTAGAAGTCACTTAACCCCCATTGCCTAGTCTTTACTGCTCTCCTGCCTTTGGAACCTATACACAGTATTGGTTCTAAAGCAGAAGGTAAAGATTTTTAAAAAATAAAAATGAAACAAAAACAACATGCCTGTTTCAGTAGATCAGGTTGGTACATTTTCATGGATTTCAAGGCTAGTGTTAAATCTGTCTGGAATGTGAGGGATGTGACTAGTGCCACGCTGCTGAAATTAATGTCTGTGAGTTTGACATTCATTCATTCAGAAAGTACATATTGAATATCTACTATGTGCACAGCATTCTGAGTCCAGGAGGTGGGAAGTAAGGAGGACTAGAAGAGGGACTTAGTTTTCATGCTGGAAAAGATCTTAAACGTCATTTCTGCCAACTCATTTTAGAGGTGAGCAAACCCTGGCTGAGAAAAGTCAAATGCTTTCCCTGAGATCACACAGATCATAGTGAGTAGTAGGGGCCTTCTGACTCCTTTGTTTTACTGGTAGAAGAGTTTTCTTTTTAGTTCTTTAAGATCCTCCCCACCCCCATTTACATTTAAAAAAATTTCAAAAAATTTTTTAAGGTTTAAGCCAAATTCTCTCACTGTTTTCCTTCCTCCCTTCTCCCCTCCCCAAAAGTTTTTCAGGCATGTCTGATTCTTTGCGAACTCATTTGGGTTTTTCTTGGCAGAGATACTGGAGTGGCTTGCCATTTCCTTCTCCAGCTCATTTTACAGATGAGGAAACTGAGGCAAGCTGGGTTAAGTGACTTGCTTAATGTCACATAGATAGTTGAATTCAGATCTTCCCTCACTCCAGGACATCAACTAGCTGCCTTCTACTTACTTTGGGTAATAATAATCCTCTTTTTGAGATGAACATTTAAAGTTTTGAGATGGACTTTGCTCACACTCATAGTAACCCTTGGAAGTTCTGAGGAGCTTTAGTCCAGCTCCTGCTCTCTTACCTGAGGCAGGTCTCCCAGAGCAAGGATAAATCTTCCCCTCAGCATTCTGGGATAACCTTCCTTTGTGGGCATCTCATGCTTTTGGGCTTGACCCCATTCCAGCATGTTCTCCCCAATATTCTGAATGGATTACTTAGCCAGGGCATCTCCCCAGTGTTTGTGACATACTCTCTTCCAAGCTCTCTGTGATGGGACACACAGAATCCAGGGAAAGGTGAACTTATTTTTAAAGAACATACATGGCAAAGGGCTAACTTACAATTTTGGACTGATAGAAGTTCAGCACCTCCCCTTTGTGGGATGCTCAAGAAGGTCCCCATGGTGTAGTTTCTTTCAAGTAAATTCACTAAACCTTTATTAAGCACCTTCTCTGCCTAGCATTGTGCTGTTAAATGATGGGGGATAATGAATTCCACCCTCCCCCTCAAAAAAAAAAAAGCCCCAAACAAAACCCAACAACAATTACCCAGGCCCTTCTCAGTCATAATCTGTTGGGGAATGTATGTATGCAATTCTGTGCAAACAAGATATATACAGAATAAATATGGGAAAATCTTAAGGGGGAAAGGTGCTAGTATTAAGGGGAGCAGGAAAGAGTTCTTCCAGAATGTTTGAGGCACCATTGTAGAAAGAGTACTTGGCCTGGATTCAGGAAGAACTGAGTTCAAATCTGATTTCAGGAACTTTCTAGCTATGTGACCGTGGGCAAGTCTGTCTCAGTTTCCTCCACTGTAAATTGGAGATTTGAATGATACCTACCTCAGAGGGCTGATTTGAGTGTCAAATGAGATCATAAGTGCTTAGCAGAGTGCCCAATACATAGCAGGTTCTGAATAAATGCTTGTTCCTTTCTTTTCCCCTTTCCCCCCTACAGTATGGAGTTTTAACTGAGTTTTGAAGGAAGGTAGGAAACCAGGAATTAGAGATGAGGTTGGAGAGAATTCCAGACTTGAAGGATAGCTATTGAAAATTCATGGGGTGACACCACTCTTAGGTTTATATCCCAGAGATTAAAAAAAAGGAAAAGGATCTGATCATACCGACATATTTATAACTGCGCTTTTTGTGGTGGCAAAAAATTGGAAACTAAAGGGCTCTTCCTTGATTGGGGAATGGCTGAACCAATTATGGTATGTGTTGTTGATGGAATACTATTGTGCTATAAGGAATGGTGAATCGCTTGCTTTCTATAAGAACTGGAAGGACTGACATGAACTGATGCAGAATGAAATGAGCAGAACCAGGAGAACATTATATACAGTTAACTGAAACATGGGATGATCAAATGTAATTGACGTTGCTACTAATAGCAATGTAGGGATCCAGGATAATCCAGGATGATTTATGAGAAAGAACGCTATGTACATTGAGAGAAAGAACTGTGGAAGTCAAAATTCAGAAGAAAACATGATTTATCACTTGTTTATATGGGTATATGATTTGGGGTTTTGGCTTTAAAAGATTACTTTTTCATAAAAATGAATAATATGGAAATAGGTTTTGAGTGATAATATGTGTATAACCCAGTGGAATTGCTTGTAATCTCTGGGAGTTGGGAGGGAAGAGGGGAGGGATAGATCATGAATCATGTAACCATGGAAAAATATTTTTAAAATAAAATTATATATATATATTTCTTTATATATATGTATATATATAAAGAAAATGCATGGGCTGGGAGGCAACTAGGTGGCTTAGTGGATTGAGGGTCAGATTTAGAGTTAGGAGGTCTTGAGTTCAAATTTGGCCTTGGATATTTCCTTGCTGTGTCAACTTGGGCAAGGCACAATCCCTGTGGCCTAACCTTTCCCACTCTTCTGCTTTGGAACTTATACTCAGTGTTGATATCAAGATAGGAGGTAAAGGTTTGAAAAAAAAAATACATGGATATAGGGGCATTTAGGTGGCTCAGTGGATAGAGAGCAAAGCCTGGAGTTGGGAGGACCTAGATTCAAAGATGGCCTCAGACTCTTCCTAGCTGTGTGACCCTGAGCAAGTCATTTAAACTCCACTGTAATCCTTTCCAATTTTTTGTCTTAGAATCAACACTTAATATGGGCTTAAAATGGGGTGAGGAGATGAAGGGTCTTTTGTGAAGAGTATTAAGGAGACCACTGTCACTGGTCACTGGATATGTGCAGGGGAGGATGATATAAGAAGACCAGGAAAGGAAGGAGGAGGTCACATTATGCATGGCTTTAAATTTGGTCTTGGAGGTAACAGGGAGCCATTGGAGTTTATTGAATAGGGAGTGGGACATAATCAGAACTCCTTGTTAGGAAGACCAATATAATTGCTGAATGGAAGACAGACCGGAATAGAGAGAGAGACTTGAAGCAGGTGGCCACTAAAGTTGGTTAGAGCTCCAAAAATTAACCTCAGAAATCAAAAAGGTAAATAGAGACACAGCTACTTAATTTTATTAGAGTCAGCCTACATCCTAATGAAGCCTGCAGCTACCACTAAAACAAACCACTAAGCAGCAGAGAATAATTTGTAGATCAACCTGGACAGATATAATTTTGTGCTATTTACCACTCAGTAGAGTAGCTATTCAGTTTCATGGATAATCAGTCAATCAATCAACAAACATTTATTATACAATCCATTGCCCAATTTTGTTTCAATCTCCACAGTATTTTTCCTATTTGTCCGGTTCTTTCTACCCATCTTTCCCCTCCTCTACTTAAGGCTCTTATCACCTCTTGTCTGGACTATTGCAGTATGTTTTTACTTTGATGTTCTTTTCTTTAAGTCTCTAACCACTTCAATCCATCTTCCTACTGTCCATGTCATTTCCCTTCTAATAAACATCAATGAATCTCCCTTGCTTAGAGTATCAGATACAGTGTTCTGTGTTTGGTATTTAACCCCTTCCCAACGTGAACCTTTTATATGTTTCCAATCTTCATACACTATGTGATCCAGCCTTCCTTGCCATTCCTTGCACATCTACCATTCCTGGAATACCGTGCCCTGTGACCTGTGCCTCTCATTTCCTTGGCCCCTTTAAGACTCAAAAGTCCACCTTCCCAAGGAGGCTTTTCTGGTCCTTCCAGTTGCCCTGTGCCTTCCTATTTAGATTACCTTCTGCCTCCTCTTTCTCATATATGTACTCATTTACTTACACGTCTTCCCTATATGAATGTGAGCTCTTTGAGGGTGGCTACCCTTTTTGCCTTCCTCTGTGTCACTAGAATTGAGCACAGTTCCTCCATCAGAAGTGCTTAATAAACAAATACTTGTTTTACTTGAGGGTTTTCTTCAGGCTATATTGGGTACCGGGCAGTGAATCATACACTCCCATTGGTGCCAGTTCCAAACCTGTCATCAACTGGTGGTGTCTGGCTTAGAGTCCATTCGAATGTTTCTTTTCTCCATGGAGTCACAGGTGTTACTCCAATTTTAGCCTCAATTTAAGATACTTCATCAACCATGAGTAGAGTCCATTCTCCCATATTTTGCTCCTTGAAAGCAGATCTCTATATCCTATCCCCTCATTCTCCCTAGTGCCTGGCACAGAGGAGATGCTTCATTGATGCTTGTGGAATTATAGTAAATAAAAAGTTATGCTCATATTGAAGAAAGTATGAGTGAAGTTTGCCAAAGGAAGCACAGATTGTTAGAGGCTGTAACAGATTAATGAAGGGACTCGTAAAGCTTCCTCCCTTTGGGATCCTCATCAGAAAGATTGATGACTGTTTTCAGAGACTATTTAGGTTGGGCACAGTCTTGCTGGCAGGCAGGACTGGAGGTAAAGGACCTCTCTCTGTTACTTCTTCCCCTTATTAATACAATTGGGAAATGGGGGTGAGATTTTTTTTTTTAAGTTAAGAATGTATGGCTCCGGTTCTGGAGGGGATAGTGATTTACCAAAACTTCATCAGGAAATACCCATGAAAAGATGATCATAAATTTAATGACTAGATACAAAATTAAGTAAACATGTAAAATATAAGGTAAATCCAACTCTGAAATCTTAGTATTTAACAAGGCAGAACCAAATGAATGGACACATAACAAGGAAACAAAGAAAATTATTTTGTTCTATATTGTCTTCCAGATCTATTTATCTTTGGCTTCATTTTCCTTTCTTCTTGAAAATATCTATATGTGTATCTTTCATCCATATATGTATATGTATATATTGACATACACACACATATATAGCTCACATTTTTTATAGCATTTTAAGGTCTATTTGCACTGTGCATACATTAGTTCAGGTTGCATACTGATATTTTGTGAATTTAGTATAAATTGTACTCCTTTTTGCCTTTGAAACCCATTTTGGTTGGTATCAGACTCGCCTTTTAACTGAGCGTGTGTGGGTACTATGGGAGGACACCAGAGACTGGCATTCCTGAAGACACTTACCTCTTGTCCCTGAACCCCTGGTATTCAGAAGATTGACTCTGATCTGGACTGAGGTCAAATCTGTCCAGCCAGAGAGATCGAGAAGTGACTTTATAATAGAGGAGATAGGAATAGCAATAGCAAGAAGTACGTTTTTGGGTTATTGGCTCTTGGCTTGCTTTCTTGGGCTGGAGATGCTTACTGGAATTGGGGCTTTTGGTGAGACAAGAGTTGTAACTCAGCTTAGCTAGGCAGGGCCAGATGATTATGTGACACTCTCTCTCTCTCTCTCTGTCTCTCTCTCTCTCTCTCTCTCTCTCTCTCGCTCTCGCTCTCTCTCTCTCTCTCTCTCTCTCTCTCTCTCTCTCTCTCTCTCGCTCTCTCGCTCGCTCTCTCTCTCTCCAACTTTTACTAATAAGCAATTATAAATTAATATACAATCTCCAGAGAATTTTAATCGCAACAGGATGCTTCTATATATTCTACTTTTTCACCTCATTTAGGTCTTTCCATAGTCACTTGTATATTCCAGGTTTACTACATTTTATAGACCATAATATTCTTTTAGTGAGGCAGCATGAATGCTTTGTTGCCTAGAGGAATGATCTGGCAGTTAGGAAGACTTGTCCAAGTCTGGCTTCTGACTCCTTTAAGACCTGCAATCATGGAGAAGTTCTATTATACCCTATTCCTCTCCCATATTCTTCTCCCAGGTTGATTTTTAAGACTAAATTGCAGAACAATTGTCTCTCTTCATTCATGGAGAGAATTTCTACTGTAGGAGTTTCCTACCCAGTCAGTCCTCAACTTTCCTCAGTGTAACCTTCCAAGAAAATGACATGAAAGTCAAAAATTGGCAAATGTTGATATAGTCATCCTATGGGAAATTGGGGGTTAGGTTCCTGAAACTACTAAAACCTGTAATTTTATACTATAGATTGCTGAAAATACACTTTTCTGCATATACTTCTTTATAATAAAACATTAATTTTTTATTATGATAATATGCATTTCCCATTAGCTGTGAAATAACCTATAAAATGCAGTACACAAAATAAAATTGGTAACATGCAAAACATTTTTTCTGATTAGTAATTTCCTAGAATTCTGTAATCTTTTGTGCTAACATCTCAATAAAAAAACAACAGCAGCAACAACAGCAACATTGATTTCAGACAAATACTATAGTGTTATAAACCTCTCTGTTTTGCCCCACCTTTGAAAACCAACAGAGAGGTTGCTGGGGCTTTAGTTACTACATTAGGAATATGCCAGGTCTCTTGAGGACTCAACATTACCTCTGACACCGAAAATGCAAGGAACTTTTTCCTTTATAAAGGCAGAGTGAACAAAACCAGTGAAGAGTCTAGTAGAATACCAACTGTTCTACAAGCGTACAAGCACTGGGCCTCTTTTCTCTACTGCAAATAGCCAGGAATGTGTGGAGCTGCCAACTAAAAAGTGAAAATGAGGTTATTAATAAAATCATGTGAATGCTTGAAGTTGAGATGGCTAAACATGTAAATGCTGAGGATTGACTATACTGATGAATTCGTAGATCTGTCTTTGTTTCTGCCCCTCCACCCCCAAATCCACTCATATATACATATATAGATAATTAAATATATAGATAGATAGATCCAAATCTATGAACTCATCAGTGTAGTGAATCATCCTTCTCTCATGATAAAAACAGACAGGATAGATAGTTCAGAGAGAGTAGATAGAGAGCTGGTCTCAGTTTAAGTCCTACTTCTGATACATACTGATTGTGTGACCTTAAGCCAGTCATTTAACCTATTAGTACCCTAGGTAGATCTCTCTAAGGATGCTAACTGGAGAACTAGTAACCAATCACAATGGTTGAGATTGTTTGCTATATCAACAAAATCATGAGTCCTTTCCATAACTCTATGTTATATGGCGTCAACGTGGTGCTGGATTTGGAATCAGGAAGAGTTGAACTTCCTCTCTCTCACCCCTCATATCCAGTCTGTTGCTAAGGTCTGCTTCCTGTACCTTTGAAACCCTTTCTCCTCCACACCTCTTTCTCTCCTGGGACACTGCCCCCACCCTGGTGCAAGTCCATCTCACCTCACACCTGGACTATTGCAATAGCTGCTGGTTGTTCTGCCTGCCTCAGGTTTCTTTTTACTCCAATGTGTCTCTAAAGTGATTTTCCTAAAGCACAGGTCCTGTCTTGTGATGCCCACCTACTCAGTAAACTCCAGGGGTTCCTTATTGCTTTCTAGAAGCAAATAGAAACTATTATTTGGCATTCATAGCCCTTTATAACCTTACCTCCTCCTGACTTTCTTTTATTAATTCATCGATTTATTCATTCACTTATTTATGATAAGGGCTAGGCTATTGTGATTAAGTGAATTGTTCAGGTTCACACAGCAGGGAAATGTCTGAGGCAAGATTTGAATTCAGAACCTCTCCTATCTCTTGGGCTGGTTCTCTATTCATTGAGTCAGCTAGCTGTCCCACCCCCTGACTTTCCATTCAGTTTACACTTTATTCCCAGACTGGTACTCTTTGATCCAGCTAACACTGGTCATCATGGCTGTTCCACAAATAAGGTACCACATCTCTTGGCTTTGGGCATGCTTTTTGGCTCTTCCTGGTGCCTGGAATTCTTTTCCTTCTCACCTTCCTGTCCTGACCTCCTTGGTTTTCTTTAAGTCTCAACTAATATTCCACCTTCTATGGGAAGCCTTTCCCAACTCCTTAGAATCCTTGTGCCTGCCCTCTATTAATTATTTATCCTCTATAAAGTTTAATTTGTTTATACTTTTTTACATGTTGTCTTTCCCATTTGATTATAAGCTTCCTGATGACAGGGACTATTTTTTGCCTCTTGGGGTATCCCAGCACTTAATTAGGGCCTGGTGCATGATAGGCATTTAAAAGATATTGATCGATGATTGAGATCTTACTTTAGACACTTGCTGTGTGATCTTAGGCAGGACATTTAAATCCTCTATGCCTCAGTTTCCTCATTTTACAAATGATAGGATTCAATTTCATGGCTTCTAATGTTCCTTCCAAATCTAAATCTGTGAGTCTGTGAGCCAGACATTTACCAGGAGTTGGAAGTAGTATTTTGCTGTTGCAAATAGAGCAACTTTGAATGTTTTCATACAGGAAGGTCCTTCTTTCCCCTTTCATGATGTCTTTGGTAATGTAATCATTGGGTCAAAAGGTTTTGTGATTCCCGAAAGCATCCTGTTTACTATCATTATTGTGGGACAAAATAGACTTGTAATTTCAGACAATAGACTGGAATGTCAACAGCAATTTTTCCTCCCCTCTCTTTTTTCCCCCATTGCCTTGTCTTGGAATCAACAGCTTGTGTGTGTGTGTGTGTGTGTGTGTGTGTGTGTGTGTGTGTGTGTGTGTGTGCATCCTGCTCATCAAAGTCCTTTAATCATGTTGGATGTTTCTGATGTATTTCATAGTGGAACACTGGCTGCTTATCAGGCCAAATCTCTCATCCCATCAGTCTACATGGGACAGAAGGAGAGTGGGACACAGAGCTCACACCTCATCATGGGGGCCAACTCAAGCCAACCAATATGGTGGCTTTTCTCTTTCACAGGGAACTCATTAGCATGAAAAATTTGCCAAAATCTATAACTTGAATGGGGTAACTGGAGATTTGTGCCAAGTCAGTGCATTTAGAGGGTGCTGACCATGCTTGAAGCATGTCGACCACTTAGAAATGAGAGCTTGGCAACTGGAAGGAAGAATAGTTAAAATAGGAAACTACCCTGAACTCTTCCTGACGTTAGCCTGTTCACCCCAACCTCCCTCACCAGTCGTGGCCTCACACCTGTCCCCAGAGCCTCCATCTTCCTTTAGTGGGACAGGATTTATCCATGCCAAGAGCCTAATGCTGTTTGGCTTTGGTATGGTTTGTGGTACTTGCCTTGGGCACAGAAATCTCCCAGTTTTAACTGTGATTTTGCCTTAAGCAGTGTTGTTAGAATTTCAATCTCAAATCCTGATATTCAGGTCAGAATGTCATATTTTAAGTAGGTTAATTTTTGGTAGATCTACTCATTCTTTGACAAGATAGTCCTCCATCTGCATAACTTGCATTAGTGTGACTTCTCTATTTTGGGGGACTGCCTTTCAGTTGAAGAAAGAAATTCAGAAGAAGAAGAAAAAGCTCCCAGATTCTTCTATTAATCAATCTCCATGTATTTATTCTATGTCTCAGGCATTGAAATGGAGTCTAAGTACACACCTGACTCTCAAGGAGCTTACATACAAGGAAAAAACAATTTAGAAAGATATGACAATCAATAGACCAAATATGCATTTGTGGTGCACCTACTATGCGCCAGGCTGAACTAGGGGCATAAGAATTAAGAAGGGAAAAATGCCTGCCCTCAAGGAGCTTCCTTTTTACTTTGAAAAATACAATAATATCTACCAGAGGCCTTAAAGATCTCAAAATTGTATTATCTCATCCAGAAAATCGTTAAGCTAAACTAGGTTTGGCTGAAATCTTGGTCTTTCTTGTAAATTGCTCTGAATTCGTCTAACTGTAGACCTATTGCCATGATAAAGAAATCCCAATCACTGTATGAAAATGCATTTTATGGGACTCCTTTTGAAGGTAATTGACCAAGAAAGCTAGATCAAGTTTAAACCAAAGGACAGATGTTCCACAAATCAGTTTTCTGTCACTTTGTTAATCATCAAATAAGCAGGAAGGCATAAATTTGCTAATCCCGCATATTCTTTGTCCGCCACTTCCTAAATTGTAGTTTTAGCAAAGGAACCTCATGCCAATGGCATCTATGTTTAAAATAATTTGTCATTTTCAACATTCAGTTACATGACTTGCCTTTCCATGGAGAAATATGAAGTGGAAAAAATTTCATTGTTTTGCCCGGAGGCCAAAAAGGTAGGCATACCAGTGGTGTAGATTTCATTACATAAGAACACATTGTTATTACTTTTGAATTTTAAAAAAGAGGTTAAAATGAGAAATCTGGACTTCTGTTTTTGAAAAAAGTAAATTGGATCATTTTCCTGTAGATTAGAATGATGAAAATTGGAACTAGAGGATACTTTCAAAAACATTTTTGCAGGGATTTCCTTTCAAATGGTCTTTCTCTTGCTTCCTCCCTTTCCTACATTCCATCCAACTTAATTCAGTCCAATCCAACCCAACCCCATCAAATCCAATTAGGTATTTAGTGGGTGTTTCTTTTGTTTCAGCACCAGTGTCAGATACTGGGGAGACTAAGACCAAGAAAGAAGTCCCTGCCCTTGGAGACTTAACATCTCCTCTTTCCCCTTCTATTGTTCTCTCTCATTTCTTTTTCTCATCTCTTAAAAACCCTCTTAGGATCAAAGTATCCATTCCAAGGTAGAGAGGAGTAAGGGCTAGAAGGTTGAGGTTAAGTGACTTGTCTAGGGTCACAGAGCTGGAAAGTGTCTGAGGTCACATTTGAACTTGGTCCTCCTATCTATTGTGCTTGGCTGATCCTCCTTATTTCTCTTTCAAAAAAGAGGGACATTTTCTTTTTTGGGGGACATCATCATTTTAGGACTAGCTATTTATTCACTGGACAAGATAAGCTAAAGTGAAGATGCCCTTGGACCTCATCCAAGGTCCTGGAGCTTTTGAGCATCTGAGATAGACAGCTTACTTAAAAATAAAAATTCCAGAATCATAGGCAGTGAAAAGAATGGTAGATCTGCTGGCAAAAAAGTCCTAGGATCCAAAGCTGACTATTACTTTCAACCAAGGAAATCACTTCATTTGTCTGGGTCTGTTTCCTCATCCACAAACTTAGGGACTTGCTGATGATGGCATCAAAAATTCCTTCCAGTTCCAAATAATTTGATCCCTGCGTAAGAGATGTAAAAGGTCATATACCCTAATCTACTACTTAATCAATAGACATATAAAGAGCCTACTAAGTGCCAGGGGATAGAAAAGATGAAATAATATCTGCTCTCTTGGAACTTAATTCAGGTATCACTCATATAATGTTCTTGACAAACGGAGGATTATCCATCCTGTTCTTAAATATCTTTTTGAGGCTGCCTGCCCATTTTGGGGCTACTCTTAAGTTGCAGAAAGTTCTTCCTTATTTTGAACCAAAATCTGTCTCCTAGTAAACTCATTGGTTCTATTTCCCCCCTGTTGGAATGAAACTAGGACAGAGCCATCAGACCTTTTTTCCAGAACTCAGAATTTAGAGGGCTGTTGACTATACTTTCCCTCTTTCAGGAGAAAAGGAACAACTGAGTTCAGTACCTGATTATTGAACCTTTCTTGAAATATTCCCTCTGGGCAGGTCCGCTGGTGGCTATGTCATACTTTGGGTTTAGACAGATCCTGGAATCCACTAACATCCTTTTTTCCCTTAAGCATCTGTCAGCTTTTCTCTGTCTTATACTTGTACCAAAAGAGACTTCAGACTTTATGTTTATTTCTACATTTCTTCAGCTCAGTATCTAAAAAATTAAAATAGTTTCTCTTCAAATAAAGTCGCTTTTTACTGTTAACATCTTAGTCCTTCTTAGGCTCACAAAAGAAATCATGGCGTCAGAAATGGAACTGGACACTTCTGGGATTCACAGGGTCGTAGTGTCAGAGCCAGAATGGAACTTTGAAGCCAGGTAACCCAATCCCCTTATTTTACAGGTGAGGAAACTGAGACCTAGATAGGGGAAATGACTTGCACAAATTCATGAGTAAATGGAAGCGCCAGAATTCAAAGCTGGGGCTTCCGATACCAGTTCCTGTTCCATTACTATAGTAAGCTGATTCTTTTGGACTTAAAACGAGACAAGGATATTAAATTTTTTTTTTTTTAGGGGAGAAGGAGTTTTTTTGGCCCAGCTGTTTTACTTGGTCTATTTGTTAATTCCTTATCAGTAATCTGTGTACACTGGTTAAACATGAACAAAGACTCCATTGTTTGTGGGGGGAGTTGGGTCCGTGTCCTTCATTGGGTCTCCTTTGTTTACAGTTGTCCTTTCTCCGCCAAGGTGGTCTTTACCTCACTGAAGTTGGGCATATTGCCCTCTATTGTTGTTCCCTCTGACTTTTGGCTCAGTGATTTGTGCACAAATAACACAGACACACACACACACACAATGCACCTGGGCAGAAACCTTCCATTACGTTGGTAATGGACCAATTGGAAAATGACCAGATGAGAAAGGAGAAGTTTAAAGGTACTTAAAGACAAATCTCTGGAATCTGTCCTGACTCCTCTTGGGAGCACAGGGGACATCCTTGAGATCTGAAGTTTAAGAGGCGAGATTCAAAAGTGTAGTTATCTTTAGAAAGATGGTGTTGTGGGAAAAGATTTCAGTGATGGATCATGTGTTCAGATCCTGTATGGGCTGCGCCAAAGTTGAAGTGGATGTTTGTTGTCCGGTTAAGAGGGACCTTCCCTCAGGGGGGAAACCTCTCCTGTGACAAGGTCAAAACCTGGGGTTTCTACACTCAAACTAAATAAACTGGGGATCTCTAGATTTCCATGTTGACAACACTATTTGGGGTTCGCTTGGCAAATATACTGGAGTGGTTTGTCATTTCTTTCTGCAATTCATCTGAAAGATGAGCAAATAGGGTTAAGTGACTTGTCCAGGGTCACCCAGCTAGTATCTGAGGCCAGATTTGAACTTAGGAACTTGGGAGAAGTAGTCTTTCTCATTCCGGATGCTCTATCCACTGGGCAACCTAGCTGTCCTCCATTATTGCTTTCATACTGGGGTTAGAAAGATAAAAATGAATCGCTCCTGCCCTCAAGAAACATTGAATATAGGAATAATCATCATAATCATCTTTCCTTATATTCATTCAACAATCGATATGT
The DNA here is from genome assembly GCF_027887165.1 of Monodelphis domestica. Taxonomy (NCBI): domain Eukaryota; kingdom Metazoa; phylum Chordata; class Mammalia; order Didelphimorphia; family Didelphidae; genus Monodelphis; species Monodelphis domestica. Next base: position 28,189,462 of record NC_077233.1, on the reverse strand, counting down.
AACTGTATTAAAAGCATTATCATGTATAAATACTATATGTATAAATGGTTGTCAACCATTGGCTTCAAGGCAGTTGAAAATCAGAAGACTGGAATTTTGGCCAGAGGACTTGGGTTCAAATCCCATGCTTACATTTTTCCAATCTCTGTGACTTTGCAACTTGTCTAGGATTAGTTTCCCCTTCTGTAAAACGAGGAGGTTGGGTCCGATGAACTTTTAGATCCCTGCCTTTAAACATCTGATCCCATGGGGGACCTTGGATCAGATATAAGCTCTGTCTGTGAGCCTCTCCTTTCCTTATCTCTATAAGGCTGGGTGAAACTCTGGGGGCTTTTGGAGTGCTGACCTCTGAATAGGATTAAGAAATCCGCTTGTAATTCAGGCCACTCTTATCTTTCTTTATCTGCCCCCCTCTCTCTCTGGAGTTCTCTTGTTCCTTTTCTCCCTATGGGAACTTGCTTCTCTCTCCATTTCTTCATTGACATGCCTAATATTTTGGATCTGAAGGCTTCCCTTTAATTCTAGGTTGTGCCCATAGACCAGGTTGGAAGGCCTCCCCGTGACCCTGTTTTTGCTGAATGCCTCTGTAGTGATTTCTGTCCAGAAAAGGATGGCTTCTTTAGAATCCTTGGGCTGCGGAGAGCTGGCTCCTTAAGATATGCTCCCTTGACTTCTGGCCAGAATCTCCTGGAGCTGAAATAACATATTTTAAAGTGGCAGGTCAGATATTTAAAGCTCACTTGTAGTGTTCTGGCTGAAATCATTATGGGGAGACCCAATCTCATTATTGAAAACTGGCCCCCTTTCTGGCTTCGAGATCCTCAATAAATTTTTTGAGAACCAAGATTTATTTTCAGGGAAGGCAAGAATGCCTGAACAGGGAGAGAGTGGCTGGGAAGGTACTTGATGAGGCATAATTCATTCCTTCCTTCATTTATTTATTTACTTATTAATTAATTTATTTGTTTTAAGCATGTTTATGCTTTATTGCTTTCTTTATTTTTATATTTTCAATTTTTTTCCCCCTAAAACCCTTACCTTCTGACCTAGAATTAATACTAATAATTTGTTCCAAGGGAGAAGAGTGGCAAGAGCTAGGCAATGGGGATTAAGTGACTTTTCCAGGGCAGCTAGAAAGTGTCTGAGGCCAAATTTGAACCCAAGATGAGGGCATCCTTCTATTTCTTAATAGATCTTTCCTCCTTAACATCCCTAGTGAATCACAATTTGTGATTTAAAATTTTAAAAAGAGAAGAAAAAAGGAAACCGTTTAGCAGAATCGCCACATCGACGAAGCTGGTTCCATTCACCTCTCTGGTGAAGGGAGAGAAGTACATTGACAAGTCAGTCGGTAAGCCTTTATTAAATGTCTAGTGTGTTCCAGGTACTGTGCTATATTCTGGAGATACAAAGAAAAAGATAATAAAATGCTGGATCTGCAGTTAGGATGCCCTGAATTCAAATTTAGCTTCAGACACAAGTTGTTTGACCCCTGGGCAAATCACTTAAATTCTGCGTGCCTCAGTTTCCTGCATTGGGAAATAGCACCTACCTTAGAGTTGTTTTGAGGATGCAATAAAGATTGTAAGAAACATAGAATGCAATGCTTGGCACATACCAGCTGCTAACTTAGTGCTTATTCCCATTCTTCCCTTTCCTTGCTCTCCAGGAGCTCACAATCCAAGCCATTTCTAGTGAGAAAAGTTAGATTGTTTTGATGCCATTAAATAATGACCAGTTTCATGCATTTATCAAATGGCTTAAGTGCATGGCGAGGTCATACGTGAGCAGTCTGTGCCAGCGAGAGATGTCCCTCTGTCTCCGGGCACCTCTGTGTAAAGAATGAAGCTAAACTTTTGTGGGAGAGCGTGTTGAACGTGGCACAGTGGATATAGTGCCCAGCCTGGAATGAAGGGAACTCCTCTTCCTGAGTTCAAATTCAGCTTCAGACACTAGCTGCATGACCCTGGGCAAGTCACTTAATCCTGTTTGCCTCAGTTTCCTCCTCCTGCATAAAATGAGGTGGAGAAGTAAATGGCAAACTGCCAAGAAAACTCCAAAGAGGGTCATGAAGAAGAGTTTGGTAGGACTGAATCATCACTGAACAATAATATCAATGCCAAACATTGCTACTATTGGGGTATGGTGTATTAAGTACTGGATCTAGAGTCAGGAAGACCAGTGTTCCAATCTGGTCTCCTATATTTACAAGTTCTATGACCCTGGGCAAGTCACTTAACCTCTGTTTGCCTTAATCCACTGGAAAAGGAAATGGCAAACCACTCCGGAATCTTAGCCAAGAAAGCCCCCTAGACAGTACTGGCGGGTCTGGAAGAGTCAACAATGTCAGATATTCAGCCAGAGGAGGGCGAGATCATGCATTATGGAGTAGCTGGCTCAGGACTGCATCTGGTAATCTGACCTGCATGACGGCATGGGAGATTCCAGCCTCATGCCATAATTTCTTTCTGATGAATATCACACCTCCCTTATTTTATTCTCTCTTGCTTTGTTTTTGTTAGCATTGCCCTGGGCTTACTTAAAGAGGGAAAAGGCAAGACTTTCTCAGCAATATTTGATGTACCCCAATTCCATTTTGGAAATGGCTAGAAACTAAAAGTGTAGGTGCAGTCTAGGACTATCAACGGCCAACACACACACACACATACTCACATCTTCTTTCCTGTGGCTCATGGGCGTTTCAGGGGGTCTTGGGTCACTGCCATATCAAATCTGGAGTTTGGAATATTTCCCTGACTCTGTCCCGACAGTTCATGCTGCTTCTTCTTCTTCTTTCAAGTATTCAATTGAGCACAACATACATTCCTTCCTACTGTTGTCCCTCCAGGGCTAAAATACACCCCCTTTTCTCCTACTAGTTTTCCTCGAAGCCCAGCTTGGTGATATCTCCTGTTTGGACCTCCTGATCACACTCGGGTTCTTAAACAACATCTTGCTTGGGCACACTTTGTGTTGTGTATGTCTGTCCCATCTCTCCTGGACCCTTTGTGTCCTCCATGCCTTCCATAGTGCCTTGCCCATGCCATTGTCCAGTAAATGTTGAATCCAATTGAAATGAAGGCTCAGGACTAGGGATCCAGAGTTCCATTCTACAAGGGAGATCATACAAGATTGAGAGTGATGGGGCAAAGGAGGAGCCCAGCCTGAGTGCTTTAGGAATATGCGAAGAGGGAGTATTTTGGGGAAACTTGCCCTGACTCTTCACCCTGCTCAGATTATTTCCCTTTTCTTCCTTCCTTAAAATTTATTGTACTTAATATCTAAACATTATGTTTGTTCAGACTTGGAAGAGTCTTGACTGGAAGACTTTCTTTTATTTTTTAAATATTGACTATTCCCTAAACCTTATTTAATGCTGATTAAACAAACAAACAAACAAACCTTACCTTTTGACTTAAAATCAACACCATATTTTGGTTCCAAGGCAAAAGAGCCTTAAGGGCTAGGCAGTAGGGGTTAAGTGACTTGCCCAGGGTCACACAGCTAGAAAGTGTCTAATGCCAAATTTGAACCCTGGACCTGGCTCTCAATCCACTGAGCCACCTAGATGCTCCCCATTAATTCTGATCTTTGGTATAGTGGTTGACCAAATGACTCCTTTGGGTCTCTCAATAGCTTGTAAGGTAGTTGTGGCAGTTAGGAAAACAGGAATGAATGATCATAGGCTAATAAATGTAAATGTTGGAGGCAGGATATGAATTTGCTTTTATGCAGCACATGCTTAATAAATGTATTAATTAACTAACAAATTTATTTATTAACTATGCAGAACGTTTAAAAGGATAGATTAGATATTGTTTTTAGATTTATTGTCTTAAAGAATTTTAATTCCTCTGGGCCCTACTTTAAGAAACTGCATTATTCAGTAACGTGAATTTGAGAAACTGATAAATGATGAATTAAGAGCCCTGGCCAAAAGGATATCACTCTCAAATCAAGATAAAACATCTCTGAGATTAGAATAGAAACCATTGGGAAAATATGATCTGATAATACAATCTGATCTATACTCTGTACAGGGACCTATTTATCTTCTAAGCAACACACTTTATATCAGCTTTCTACTGTTTGTAATAAAGCCACATTGTAAAATCTGGGGTTGGATTTGAGGGTGTAACCCAAGTTCACGTTTGCATTATCACTTCAATTTTAGATTTCCTGGGATTCCATTACAAGAGTAAAACGGCCCTGAAATTCTTCCTCCACTCACAACCCATTACTTCATCTTTTAATTGCCACATACAATGACCCTTTCTCCATCCTCATCAATCTCTACCACTGAAACATTTGTCGCTGTTGGTTACTTTGTCCTAGACACTGTTTTCTTCAGGTTTTGATGACATTTCTTTCTCCCTGTATCGTTCTTGCTCTTTATTTCTCTTGATCTCTCTGTGTCTCATCTGTTTCTCTTTCTCGTTACCTCTGTGTGTCTCTGTATCTGTCTCTCTCCTTCTATCTGTCTATAAGCTCCTTTTCCCTCTCTTTGCTGGTTATCCATCCATATTGTATCCACTAACTTTGGGAGTTCCCCCAAGGCTCTACCCTAGATTCTCATCTTTTTTTACTCAGCATTATTTTATTTGCTAATCGAATAAACTCTGACTCCTTCACTTATAATTCCTCAAAACTTGACTCTCAGATCTGTGTATCTCTCCTTAGTCTCTCTCCAGACCACCATGCAACACAAAGCCAACTGCTTCTTGGTCACCTTGAATGGGATATCCTAGACCTAGTGTTGGCGAACCTATAGCACATGAGCTGGAGGGGCTGCTCCCTGCTTCCTTTCTACTGTGCCTGATGACAATTTTTTACTTCTCCTGCCCCTCTTCCCAGAAATCCAATGGGAATGCTTTATCTCTCTTCTGTCTGGGGTAAGGGTTGGGGGTTCACATGCAGTGTGAGGGTGCAGTTTGGGCACTTGGTCTAAAAGGTTCACCATCACTGTCCTAGAGGCATCTCAAACTCAACATGTCCAAGCCTCTATCCCCAGACACTTACATCCACATTGATTTAAGTTTCTCTCCACTCACACAGCCCAGCAACTTCATCATCTTTATCACTAAGGATGTCTTGGCTCAGTATATGCTTTTTGTCTTTAAGGGGGAGGAGAAGCCCACCAAATTTAATAATGCTGCAAGTGCTGTCTGAAAAGTATTTGCTCTAAGGTCTAAAGACAAGGAATCTTTGCTTATATAAATTAAGAGATATGAGATGACGTGTGTTGGTAGGGAAAGGGGGATGCAAGGTTTTACCTGACATAGCTTGTCTAGCTCTAAGAGATAAAATAACTGTTTCCTCCATTATTTGGGGGAGATTGCTTAATGTTGATCAGAAACAGAGGTTAGGACTCTGTGTTCTTGAGCATTTAGTTTGTTATTTTGTTAGTTAGTTTGACTATCCTGGAATTCTCAAACAAATTGTCTTTTCTTCTGGCAAATAAACTGGTTTCCCTTAAACCCTAAAAAAGGACACACTATTCTTTTCAACACGCACACACTCTTGAACACACATCTTAGAACAAAGGGACCAGATGATTTCTTCTTTTCAAATGAACTTATCCCAAGAGAAGCCCTCAACTTTTGGGGGGCAAAGAATGCTTTGGGCTTCAAGTTTTAGAAATCTCCTCTTTCCTCCGTCCAGTGTTTTGATTTCATCTGTACTGGAATCATAAGGAGTGACTTCAGAAGGCATTAACTTCAACTCCCTCATTTTACAAGTGGAGAAACTGAGGTTCAAGAAATTGAGGTGGAGTTATTTGCTAAAAGTCACATGCTTGAATAAGCAGCAAGGTGGGACAGTGGATTGAGCTCTGGATCTGGAATTAGGAAGACCTGAGTTTAAATTCTGCCTTAGACACTTACTAGTTCTGTGATCCAGAACAAGTCACTTAACTTTTGACTGCCTCAGCTTCTCCACCAGTAAAATGGGGATAATAATGACACTTACCTCGCACAGTTATTTTGAGGA
>NC_077233.1:28178474-28180974 GCF_027887165.1 Monodelphis domestica | reverse complement strand
GCTAGTACTACTATGATTTAAGGATTCCCTGTTGCCCAGTGGGTAGATTGCTCAATCTAAAGCCTGGAAGACCTGAATTCAAATCTGGCCTCAGATACTTACTAATAGTTTGACCCCGACAAGTCACTTAACTGTCTGCCTCAGTGTCCTTATTTGTAAAGGGAATCAGAGAAGGAAATAGCAAACCTCTCTTAATATTTCTGCCAAGAAAACTCCAAATGGGGATACAAAGAGTTGGACACAACTGAAAACAACTGAATAGCTATAACAGCAACTACTGCTCTATGTGGAGGGATGGGGCGGAATAGGAGACAAAGGCCAACCTTCGAAGGTTGGAGCCTGCTCTCCACTGGGGAGATTTATGCCCTGGCTTCAGGCTCTTCCCCTGTAAGATGAAGAAGTTGTATTTGATGACCTCGAAGGCCCCTTCTAGCTCTGCAGCCAGACTCCAAGGTCAAGGATTCTTCTCCTTCCTCCCGTTACGTGGTGGCAGGCGGAAGTATTGCTGGCAGCTGGAATTTTGCTCGACTCGGAATGGAGACACTGGTCAATAGCTTTGGGGTGCAGGTAGGGGGTTGGGTCAGCAGATGGGCGCCCCTTGGCCTGGCTGCTCTTCTGTCTGCCCCTGCTGATGCAGGCTTGCCCGAGGCCCCACACTAAATATCTTCTCTTTCCATGCTAGCAAGCTTTGCTGAGAATGGAATAACTAATGAGCTAGAACTGACTATGGCTTGAGCACTCAGTGTGAGCAGAGCACTGTACTCAGTGCTAAGGGGGAGGCAGAAGAAACCAAGAAGATGGACTATTTCTGGAATAACATCCAGAATCTGTTCGGGATGGCACACTATGACCTTGGGTGTGACCTTGATCAATGCAGTTAATGTATTTGGGCCTCAGTTTCCTCCCATGTAAAAGGAAAGAATTAGACTATCAAACCTTTAAAAGTCCTTCTATCTTTAGATTTATGATTCCATAAATACAGGCTGTCCCAAAAATTTCCATGCAGTTGCCTTTCAGCTGCAGTAAGACTTTGGGGAGACCTTATATATACAATTGCAAACAGGGTTACCATATTTAAAACAAAAATATATAAAATGAACAAATATAAAGGAATCATCACATTATTTGGCTGGAGGAGGTAGACATTTTAGCCTACCTTAACCTACAATATTATAAAGATAATTAAATTTGAAAGACTTAGAAATTGATCAACACAATGACCCACCATGATTCCAAGGAGTCACGATGAAACACACCGTGTACCTCCAGAGAGAGTTGATGGGTATAGACTGAAGAGTGAATCTTCCCCCTCCCCTATAATCACTTCCTATTTTCCCCTCTCTCCTTTCTCCTCTTCTCTCCTCTCCTTATACCAGATGCTGCTTTGGATTTTCTCTTCAGAGCTAAACTTCCAGAAATTAAACTGACTAGCCAGCTAATCAACATTTTAAAGGGAAGTTGATTATATTAAGTAACCCAAATTACCTAATTGGTTAACAAAAATCAGCTAAATACAAAATTTATTGGATCTCTTATCTTTCTTCTTCTCTCCCTAGTGCTGGAGTTTTATTGGAATTCCCATATATTCATTGTCTTTTCCTTTCACATTCCTTTCATTTTTTTCTCAATAGAAATATACTTGTAATATTTATCGAACTTTTAAATTTAAAATAAATATTGTGGCCTCCTTCTCCTCTCCTCTTCTGTCCTCTCCTCTCCTCTTCTTTCTCCCACCACTTGAAGTCATCAGATTAGCTAAATTGACCAAATGCTATGACATTTCTCTTACTTCTCTTCTCTGCTCTCCTTTCTTCTTTTCCTTTCTTTTCTGCCTTATCGTCTCTTAGAATCAATACTATGTATTGGTTTCAAGGTAGAAGAGTGTTAAGGACTAGACAATGGGGGTTATGTGACTTGCTCAGGGTCACACAGCTCGGAAGTGTCTGAAGCCATATGTTGTCTTTTCTAAAAGTAGATTTTTAGGGGGCAGGGGGTAGCTCAGTGGATTGAGAGCCAGGCCTAGAGACGGGAGGTCCTAGGTTCAAATCTGGCCTCAGCCACTTCCTAGCTGTGTGATCCTGGGCAAGTCACTTGACCCCCATTGCCTAGCCCTTACCACTTGTCTGCCTGGGAGCCAATACACAGTATTGACTCTGAGATGGAAGGTAAGGGTTTAAAAAAAAATAAAAAGTAGATTTTATGTTTTGTTAAGAATGAAATGGGAGAGAGATTTTGGGGTGGCCTGAGAAATTGATCTTTTCCCCCCAGTAGGTCCATGACTATTGGTTGAAAACATGTTCATCATGGGGGTCCCAATTTTTTTTGGAATGTGAATTAGCAGAGGAAGGGGGAAGAGAGGGGTGTGTGTGTGTGTGAGTGTGTGTGTGTGTGTGTGTGTGTGTGTGTGTGTGTGTAGGCAGGCAAAAACCAAGTCCTAGAGGTGGAAAGCAGCAGGTTAGGGGTCCACGAGCAAGCTGTGGTTGACAGAGGGGCCCAGTTG